>NC_059284.1:9395249-9415249 GCF_017591435.1 Portunus trituberculatus
TTGCATCTATTTGACCGTGAAGCAGAAAAAATATGCCGCTTGTTATAATGGGCGTGTCGTGTATAGATAAATAAAATTACATAGAGCATTAATTTATGGAAATGAGAGAGAGAGAGAGAGAGAGAGAGAGAGAGAGAGAGAGAGAGAGAGAGAGAGAGAGAGAGAGAGAGAGACATCCTCGCCCTCCCCCCACGCAAAGATAAACAAACAGACAGTGAATGAGAAACTAACTACGGAGATAACACAAAGAAAAGAGACAAAGTGAAAAAAAGGGAAACAAAACGAACACAGGAATAACACAAGAGCTACAGACAGACATACATGCAGACAGACAGGCAGGCAGGCAGGCAGGCAGACAGACAGACAGACAGTATGTACCTCGTCAGACAGAGACAGATGGATGGACAAACAACCATTCTTTCATACAAAAGGTGCAAATGCCTTTTAACACTTTCCCTGAACTGAAACGGGTAACTGACACACACACACACACACACACACACACACACACACACACACACGGGGAAACATCTCTATGCATTAACTGGGAGGGAAAAAATATAAATACACTTTAAAATCAAAACTAAATAAAAAATAATTACTGAACACTGCTTAGGAGAGAAAAATGCAAAAAAAGACGAGAATTAACCGATTACAGAGAGAGAGAGAGAGAGAGAGAGAGAGAGAGAGAGAGAGAGAGAGAGAGAGAGAGTATAAAAGAAAAAAAAGTTCCAGGATGAGTAAATTGAAGCGAGTCTGTTGAAAGCGGAAAGCAACAATCTGTCCTGGGTTGGGGAGCGAAAAATACTCCAATAAAGAACAACCCTCCAGTACCTGAATGAGAGAGAGAGAGAGAGAGAGAGAGAGAGAGAGAGAGAGAGAGAGAGAGAGAGAGAATCGCTATATCTTCCATCACACTCGTTCGGTTTCCTTGCTTACCTCGAGAGAAAAACGGAAAAAATGAGTAAAAATATGGAAAAAACGAGTGAATGGACAAGAGAGAGAGAGAGAGAGAGAGAGAGAGAGAGAGAGAGAGAGTACGAAGTTATGCCCTTGCTGACCGCGTCGTAACCCAGCCAACCCCTGCAAACTGAGCCCAAAAATTCAGCTGTAATCCTGCTGCCCGCCCGCCTTCCCTCCCTCGCCTGGCCCAATTCAAAAGCAGACTCCACGACCATGTGCGGCCTCGTAAAATTACAGCCGTGTCGCGCCAGCCAACGTCACGGGCAGCCAAGATATATCGTCATACCTGTAGTAATAAAATAACACACCACCACCCTTTCTCCCTTCCCCCACGACCCGCCCGGAAACACTCTCGTACCGCATATGGAGACTTTCAAATTTATACACTTTCCTTCGCTTCCCTTCACTTCCCCTACCAATACTTGTCCGTCTGAGGGAGCTGGCACGCACTTAATTATCTGATGTAACTTGGTGTAATAGTATTGGAGTGAAAGGACGAGTGTTGTGTTGAAATGGAAGGAAAGTGTGTGTGTGTAATATTCATACGCCAGCCCGCCCGGTGCAGGGAGCGGAGATGCAGTGTTGCCAGACGACCCCCAGGAGGGAAGAGCCTGTAAGGAAAACATTTCTGGCGTTGTTGGTACCGCTTGAGCTTTCCTGAGTGTTGCCTCAAGTGTTTCCTGCGTCCGCGGCATGACTCCTGGATTTCCCCGAGTGAATAACGCTTTTCCTTACTTGCTTACTGCTTTTTCTTACCCTGCTTGCTTGCTTGCTTAGGGATAACCCACACACAAACACACGATTGTAAAAAAAGAAAGAGAGAGAGAAAATATTCAGCCCCCCACCCTCCCACACACACAAAGCTACCCAGAGATTAAAAAATAAAAGGTAGATGAAAAACCAGCAGCTTCAACTTGCAAGGTCCAACACTTGTATTGCAGAGAGCCCAGAGGAATGTTCATAATTGCATTGTTATGTTGCGGCGTTGTGAGTGTGCGAGACGAGAGACGGAGAGAGCGAGAGGTTGGAGGTGAGAGGGAGGAAGCGTGAAGGGAGAGCGAGGCGTAAAGGTGAGGCGTAGATGAGAGTGGAATGAGAGTAAAGGGTAAGCACTTATTGTAACTCTGCGCATTTGTTTTGTGCTAAATGGACTTACGGGAGACTGTGGGTGAAATAAAAACTCGATTTCATGCAGGTAAAAGTGAGACATAGAGATGAGATAATGAGAAATGAGAGTAAGAATAACAAACACTAATTATTACACGTTTCTTTTATTAAGAGACACATTTACGAGTCTATTAACGCGGGAAAAAACACGAGCAAATGTGAGGCGTAGAGATGAAATGAGAGTGAGCATAAAGAACACACACTAATCATTACATCTATGTTTTGTATTAATAGAAGCACATTTGTGAGTCTTTAAACGGGAAAAATGTACCTTGCTTCGTGTATATTTCCCTGGTGAGGAGGAAACAGCGGGAGGGAACGAGGGAGGAAGAAGAGGAAGAGGAAGAGGAGGAAGAGGAGGAGGAGGAGGAGGAGGAGGGGGACAGGTAGGAGAGGAATGGCAGAATGTCGCCAGGGGTATGAGTAAGATCTGTTTTTCTAATCAGAATGCATGAGAGCCTGTTATGCTGCGGCGCCCAAAGAGACCATCTGTTGACGCCACGCTGGGGAGGAGAGGGAACCAGCACGGGAAGGCAAGCAGGAAGAGATACAAGGAGAAAAACCGTGAGAAGGAAGGAAGAAGCAAGGAAGCAACGAGAAAGATAGAAGGATAAACGTGAGGAGACAAAGAGAATTGGTGGAAAGGAACGGAGGAAAGGAGGAGGGTAAAATAAGAGGGAAACAAAGAGAATGGATGGAAAGGAATGAAGGAAGGGAGAGAAAAGTGTGTGTAAAGGAATAAATGAAGAAAAATAAAGATAAAAGGGAAGAAAGGAAAGGTAAATGGGTGGAAAATGAAGAAGAAAATGAAAGGATAGGAGTGAGTGGAAAGAAAGAGATGAAAGAAGAATAAAGACATAGATAGCGTGTGGAAAGAAAAGAAGGAAAGGAGAGAGAAAACACAATAATGAAAGGATTTAAAAGAATAGACAGAAAAAAGTGATAAAGGAAGAAAGAAACAAAAAAGAAAAAAGAGAAGCTGGGGAAGAGAAGACGGATAAAGAGAAAATAAATAACAGGAAATAAGAAAACAAGAAATAAAGGAATAAAGTAGACAAAATAAGGAAAAAAAAGAAAGAAGTAAAGAGGAAAGAGAAGATAAAAGAGAAAGGGTCGGAGCAAAGGAGATAAGACACCATGAGAGAAAGAAGGAAGGCGAGAGATAAAGGAGAAAGGAAGAGACGAAAGAAGACAGGAAGGGCGGCAAAGAGGGGAAGAGAGATAGAAGAAGAGAAAAAGAAAGGAAATTGAATCGGCAGGAAAGAAAGAAAGAAATACACAAAGGGAAACTAAAAGGAAAAGTGTAAGAAATCAGAGCAAAGGATGATGTGAGGAAAGAAATAAAAAGGAAAATAAAAAAGATACTAACTGGACAACAATCTCACTTTCTTCTCTCTCTCTCTCTCTCTCTCTCTCTCTCTCTCTCTCTCTCTCTCTCTCTCTCTCTCTCTCTCTCTCTCAGCGCGCAAGGACACTGCATGGTAACTACTGATGAGAGAGAGAGAGAGAGAGAGAGAGAGAGAGAGAGAGAGAGAGAGAGAGAGAGAGAGAGAGAGAGAGAGAGAGAGAGAGAGAGAGAGAGAGAGAGAGAGAGAGAGAGAGAGAGAGAGAGAGAATGAGAATTTGAGAAGGTTCCTTAAGCCAACCTGAGCACATGAATGAAAATCTCTCTCTCTCTCTCTCTCTCATTTACATTCCTTCTGAAAGATGATTGGGCAAGAGAGAGAGAGAGAGAGAGAGAGAGAGAGAGAGAGAGAGAGAGAGAGAGAGAGAGAGAGAGAGAGAGAGAGAGAGAGAGAGAGAGAGAGAGAGATATTTGGCAACCTCACAAGATGGACACGAATATTTGGCAACCTCACAAGTTTATGGAGAGAGAGAGAGAGAGAGAGAGAGAGAGAGAGAGAGAGAGAGAGAGAGAGAGAGAGAGAGAGAGAGAATGCACCCACGACATCTTCCTCCTTTTCTCTCGGACCAATAAGTTTCTGTTTCAAACTTGGATATTTAAGTTCAAATGGTTGGCCAGCATATTCCCAAAATCTCTCTCTCTCTCTCTCTCTCTCTCTCTCTCTCTCTCTCTCTCTCATATCATCTTGCTTTTCTATCACAAATTTTCTTTTTTCTGCATGTTTCATTATAACTCTCTCTCTCTCTCTCTCTCTCTCTCTCTCTCTGCTTTCATGTGCAAGTTGGAAATCAGAGGATAAACAGAGAAGCGAGAGAGAGAGAGAGAGAGAGAGAGAGAGAGAGAGAGAGAGAGAGAGAGAGAGGGAGGGAGAGAGAGAGTATAGCATTTCTACTGTACTATTTCCACTACATGACCAAAACTAGCACTTCTCTCTCTCTCTCTCTCTCTCTCTCTCTCTCTCTCTCTCTCTCTCTCTCAATACACCTGCCTTTCTCCAGCCGACTAAATGAACAATTTGCATCTCATCTACATAACTCTGTGTACGCTGTCGTTTATTTCAGAAGCTCTTACGCAGAATGTTAGTTCGTCAGCAAAACACACACACACACACACACAGAGAGAGAGAGAGAGAGAGAGAGAGAGAGAGAGAGAGAGAGAGAGAGAGAGAGAGAGAGAGAGAGAGAGAGAGAGAGAGAGAGAATAAAGATATATAAAGTGAAGAAAATGGATGAGATGATTGAGGTGGCTGAATATTCTCTCTCTCTCTCTCTCTCTCTCTCTCTCTCTCTCTCTCTCTCTCTTTCTCTCAGTGTTATTTATTATATTTCATTTTCACTTCCACTGTTATTGCTTTCACATTGGTTTTCCTCACAACTCTCTCTCTCTCTCTCTCTCTCTCTCTCTCTCTCTCTCTCTCTCTCTCTATCTCTGTCCGTGTCCGTGAGCGCGCGAAAGTTCATCCGGTTTTCTATACTATCTTCAAAGGTTACAGAAAACGGGTCACCGCCACCGACGCTTAATCTAAGAAAGTGAACTTAGCCATTAACTGAGGAGGAGGAGGAGGAGGAGGAGGAGGAGGAGGAGGAGGAGGAGGAGGAGGAGGAGGAGGGTTTGGTGACCTTGCAAGTCTCCAACGCCTTTCTGTGCTTCCTCCTCTTTTTCTACAACTTCTGCCTCCTCCTCCTCCTCCTTTTCTTCTCCTCCTCCTCCTCCTCTTCCTCCTGCTCCTTCTCTTCTTCGTATTCATCATTCCTTCTCTGTTATTACAATTTCCTATTTATATTCTTTTTTCTTCGTCTTTTCCATCTTTCTCACTTTTTTGTCTTTTCTCTTCCTCCCCTCCTTCTCTTCTTTGTGTTCATCACCTCCACATCCTCCTCTTCTATCTCTTTCCACGGTTTTTCCTTATGGTTCCTCTTCTTTCTTGTCTTCCTCTTCTTTCTTGTCTTCCTCTTCGTTTCTCCTACTGCTTTACCTTTCCCGTCTCCTTTAATTCTTTTCATTTCTTCTTCGTTCTCCTTCTTTTCCTCTTTATTTCCATATCCTCGTCTTTTGTCTCTCGTCCTCTTTCTCCTTTATCTCTTCATTCCAACGTTCTCTTCCGTGTTCTTTTTCCTTTTTATTTCCACGTCCTCTCTTTCTGTTTTTCTCCTCTTACTCTTTTTCCTCTCTTCATTTCCACATCCTTCTTCTCCTCTTTCTCTTGTCTCTCTTCTTCCTTTACAGTCTTCATTCCAGCGTCCTCTCTTTGTTTTTACTCATTCTCTTCCTCATTTCCACGTCCTCTCTTCCTGTGTTCCTCCCTGTTCTCTTCCTCTCTTCATTCCCACATCCCTTTCCTCTTCTCTCCCTTGTCTCTCATCATTCTTTTTCCTCGTCATTCAAACGTCCCCTCTTCCTGTTTTCCTTCTCCTCCTTCTCTTTTTCCTCATTCCCACTTCCATCTCTTCCTCTTTCCCTCGTCTCTCCTCCTTCTCCTCTTCATTTTCACGTTCTTTCTTCCTGTTCTCCTTTCTTCTTCCTTTTCTTGATCGCCACTTCCTTCTCTTCCTCTTTCCCTTGTCTCTCCTCCTGCTCTTCATTTCCACGTCCTTTCTTCCTGTTTTCCTCCTCCTCCTCCTTTTCTTCTTCATACCCACATGCTTTTCCTCGTCTTTCCATTGCCTCTCCTCCTCCTCCTCCTCCTCCTCCTTCTCTTCAGCTCTTCCTCCTCCTTGATATCATGTTATTTGAGGAAAGAAAACACACAGCGCTGGGAAATGCATGAAGCTAATTAGAGTAGAATGAGAGGTAATCGTGAAGACCTTTTCTGCATTAATTTGAAGATAAGGAAATAAATTGGCTGGCCTGATAGATGGTGGGTGGAAGGAAGAGGAGGGTGGAGGGGGAAGTGGAGGGAATCTGCCAGCAGCGTCTTGTAATAAATAATGGAGTTTTTTTTTGTGATTTATCGTGTGGTTTTTTATTTCGTTTTGTTTTGTTGTTTTGTTGTGTTTCCGTTGGTGTTTCTTTGTGATGAGTAATGGAGGGTGTCTTGTTCTTGTGGTCTGTCATCGTTCTTTTCCTCTTTCTTTTTTGGTGAGTGGTATTATTCTTCATTTGTTTTTCCTGCTTTCCTCTTCCTTTCCTACAGTAATTGGTACGTGAAATAAAGTAGATATTTTATTTTCCTTTTTTTCCTTACTTTGTGTTGAGAAATGTTTTTTTTTTGTCTGCTTTTCTTCCCTAATAGTTTGCCATTCCATTTTTTCTTTGTTTTTCCTAATAGTTTGACATTCTCTTTATTTTTTCTTTTTCTTTTTCTTAATGATTTTTTTTCACTTTTCTTTTCTTATTTTGTGTCGAGGAATGAAGGATCTTTTTTCTGTTTTCCTCCTAATGATATGTTTTTCTCTATATTTTCTTTGCAGTTTTCCTAATAATCTGTCATTCTTTATTTTTTTCCCTTTGTGTTGAGAAATTAAAGGTCTCTTGTCTGTCTTTCCGTAATAGTTTGTCTTTCTCTTTAATTTTTCATTGCATTTTTCCTAATAATTTGTCACTATTTTTTCTTTCCTTGCTTTGCGTTGAGAAATGAAGGGTCTTTTTGTATTTTTTTCCTAATTTGTCATTCTCTTTCTTATTTCTTCCTTATTTTATTTGTCCACTTACGCAACTTTTTTTTATTTTATTTATTTATTTTTTTTAACATACACGCGTCGCCAAGATGGATGTTCGATCATGTTCAGCAACGTGCAGTTCAGATAATTCAATGATTTATCCCAATGACTCAGAAGTTCCTCTATGTTTTGTATGATGAACTCATTAACCCTTTCAATACTGGGACACAACTTTACAATTACAACATTTTATTGACATTAGGAAGGGTGTATGGAGCTCAGAAGATTAATGGCTAGTCTTCACTATTTTAATCCATCACATGAGTTCCTGAAGCTGTATCACCAAATAGTAAGCAGAATGAATATGGAAACGCGCCATGGTACTGAAAGGATTAAGCATCAAAGGTATGTGTCATTGATATTGTATTGTATTTTTCAGGTGATAAATAAAGACTATTTTCTTATGAGTTCTATTAATGATCTGCTTTTTTCCACCTGGGCAATAAAGCACTAATCTTCACTCGCCCTTTTCGTTTTCTTTCTTCTTTTTCATTCTTTATTTGGCAAAGATCAAAGTGAGACGAGTTCTATTAATGATCTGCCTCTTTCAACCTGAACAATAAAGGACTAATCGTCACTCGCCCTTTTCCTGTTTTCTTTCTTCTTTTTCATTCTTTATTTTGGCAGAGATCAAAGTGAGACAAAAGGTTTCTCTTCTATACAACTTTATCTTATGACGCTAATAAAAGTTTGCATTAATCCTCTTTTACTTAAATATTTCCTCTTTCTCAGGCCCTTTCTTTTGCACTGTTTTCTTCTATATAACGCTAATTTATGATACTAATAAAATCTTGCATTAGTCCTCTTTTTACTTAAACATTTACCTTTTTCCTCAGGGTCCTCCATTGCACTGAGTATATAAATGTAACGAAGAAAAAAGACCAGAAGGAAAAGGACAACTAATTTCATACGTCTCGCCCTCACTCAACCTTCCCTCAGTGTAATTATGCGCAGGTAATTCCCCTCTGGATCAAGTCTGTGCATTACTCTAGATGGCAATCAGTTAATGACCAATTCTTCTTACAATTTGCCACTGTTCTACTCCTCCAGCATAATTACTCGCTGACTAACTTCCTCTTCTCATTTCCCGTGGGCGTGTGCATTACTTAAGGCGGCCCACGGATCTAAACTAATTCCATTTTTCCTATTACCATTTTTTTCTTCAGAATAATTATGCATTTACTAATTGTGCATTAATTAGGATGACCGGTAGAACACTATTTGTCCTTACTTGCTTCACTTTTTCACTATCATACACTCCTTCAATGAAAATAGTCGTAGTGGAAGAGCAGAGTGGGTGACAGACGGGAATTTTACTTACGATTCGTCACTGTTCCACTTTAGACATCTATTTTTTCCTTACGATTTGTCTTTGCTTAACTTTTTCACTATTATGCACTGACTCACTCCTCCTTTGAATATA
Organism: Portunus trituberculatus; assembly: GCF_017591435.1. Lineage (NCBI taxonomy): Eukaryota > Metazoa > Arthropoda > Malacostraca > Decapoda > Portunidae > Portunus > Portunus trituberculatus. The sequence goes on from NC_059284.1 coordinate 9,403,867, forward strand.
ATCGTAGTGAGAGAACAGAGGGAAATTTTACTTAGGACCTGTCACTCTTTCATTTATGACATCTATTTTTTTCCTTATCATTTGTCATTGCTTAATTTCTTCAGTTTTGTTGCACTGACTCACTCCTTTACTGAAAGCAGTCATGGTGAGAGAGGAGAGCTGGTGACAGAGGGCCGTTTCAGTTAGGTTAAGTTAGGTTAGGATTTGTTGCTTTTCCTCTTTATTTCTATGCATCAGCTGCCTTTCTTTATCATTTCCCTAGGGTCTGTGCTTCAGTTAGGTTAGGATAAGTTACGTTGAGTAGGTTAGGTTAGATTTTGTCACTCTTCCACTTAACTCCTATGCATGAGCTGCCATCCTTTCTCTGTTCCCTAGGCCCTGTGGATCAGTTAGGATAGGATAGGTTACGTTAGGTTAGGTTAGGCTGAGTTTAGGTTTGGTGAGGTTAGGTTTTAAGCTTTGTCACTCTCTCCACTTTATGCATGAGCTGAGCTACCTCCCCTTCTCAGTTCCCTAGGGTCTGTGCTTCAGTGAGGGCGGCCGGCAGTAGGGTGATGTAATAACCGCTTCCATGACAACCTTCCATAAGCCTCGTCTTTAGCAGCCCCGTCCATCGCAAGCTTCTCTTATTAGCCTCCCTCCGTCTTGTCTCCTCCTGCCGCTCTCTCATCCTAGAAATCTGTCTCATGTGATTTTCCTCCTGTCGTGTTCTGTCTATTGTGTCTGTCTCTTCTTTTCCTCCTTATCCATGCAGCTTCTTTCTATTTTTCCTATTCTTGATTTATTTTGTAATTTCCTTCCTCTTTTCTGTCTTATTTCACTCAGTCTTTTTCCTTTCTTATTTTCAGTGATTTTTTTCCCTTCAGTTATTGTTACTTGGTCATATTACGCAGTTCTTTTCTTCCTGCTATCTCTTCTCAAACATCTCTTGGTCTAATATGATTTTTCTTTGCTCTTCTTTTTCGTCTCTTTTTTCTTCTTATTCTCCCTCATAAAAGCTGCTTCTTTCTCTGAATCGTGTTTCCTTCTAATATTCCTTACTTTTTTGTGATTTCTTTCGTTCTTTTCAGGTTCCCTTCTCTTAAATATCTCTTTATGTATTTATCTTTCTTTCTTCTTATTTAAATATGCGTCCTCTTTGTCATTCAGCGCTGTACTAATATTTGTCACCAGTTAATATTTCTTCCTTAATTTTTTTCTTGGTGCATGTAACCCCAAATATCAGTTTCTTTCATGTTTTTTTTCCTTCTATCAATATATGTTATTTGTTATTTGTTCTTCGTGATTCAGTTTTTCCTCGTTATCACATCTCTGTTATCTATTTTCCTGTATCTACTTTATTTATTCATTCTTTTTTTTACTCACATCCATTATTAATTCTTCTTCTTTTCTTTCTATTTTGGCAATTTATCACATTGCCTTTTAAAATATCAATGTCATGTGAATTTTCTTTAATCTCCTTCATTTATCCTAATTTCTTTTTGTCCACATTCGTTCTTCGTTATCAGTTACTCTCTTTCTCTTCGTCTCAAAACATCAGCATTTGATTTTTCTCGTCTTCTGCATCGATCCTCAGTTTGTTTGCTCACCTTCGTTACTTGCTCCTTTCATTCTTCGTCACTCTACACCCCAACACTATTCTCACATTCGTTCGCTTTGTGTTACTATCTTCCTTATCATCTCAAAACATCAAAACATCAGTATAGGATTTCTTTATCGTCTCTTGCATCTATTCTCAGTTTGCTCACCTTCGTTACTTGTTCTTCATCCTTCGTTTTTCTTTTTTCGTCACTCCACACTGGCGCAACAACAATATTCTCACATTAATTTGTTATCTGTTACTCTTTTCCTTATTTCAAGACATCAAAACATCAGCATATGCTTTATTCTCTCAACTCCTGCATCTATTCTCAGTTTGCTCACCTCCTTTACTTTTTCTTTATCCTTCGTTTTTCGTCACTCCACACTGGCGCACAACACTATTCTCTCAAGCATCCATCCATCTATCTCTCCTGATCTTTCTCCTCCAGGTCTTCCTCTTCCTCTTCCTCTGTATGCACACACGCAGCTTTTTATCCTTCTTTTCTCCGCCAGGTTTTTGCTAATATTTGTTACTCTGCTGCCTCGTTTCAATCCATTTCCGATGCTATCAATTCCACTCACTCCGCTCATCCATCTTAACTTTTCCATTTCTCCTGGAGTCCACACCAAGACCTGCTCCTGGCTCTAGGTGGCGCGCCGCTCCTCCTGTTTACCCTCATCGTTTCATCTGCCACTGGGTTTTGTGTCCGGTCGCTCCTCCCTCCTGCAACTCTGCCATTTAAACAAGATACAGGAGTGGAGTCTGAGTTAATGAAATTCGAGTGTGTGAGTTGGTTTATTGACGTATTAGCCCTCCCACCGCCGCGGCTTCTCCTTCAGCTCAATACGAGGTTGTGGTGGGAGTTTGGGATGTAATGATGAGACGAGTGACAGGAAGAGGAGGAAATGTAAAGGTGATTAATCCAAGAGCAGGTAGTTTTTTTTTTGTATAATCTAACAATAACAACGAGCAAACAACAACAGTAACAACAGAACAAAAACAAAAACAAGAAATAAGACGAATAATCTAACGTTTCAGGGTAGACAGTTAAATTTTTTTTTTTGTTAATTAGTAAAGAAAAGTTGTATAATATAACGAGCAAAAAAAAAAAAAAAAAAAGAAAAACAAGAACAAAGAAAACAAGAAAAAAGACGATTAAACCAACGTTTCAGAGAAGATAAGTTTAATTTTTCTGTTAATTAGTAAAGTAAAATTGTATAATCTAACAAGTGTCATATTTTCTAACGTTTGAGAGTCTACAGTCTTATCCTTCGTCAATCAAAACAGAACACACACACACACACACACACACACACACACACACACACACACACACACACACACACACACACACACACACACACACACACACACACACACTTTCCAAAAGCCGATTTCCTTTAACTTAAGTAAGCTTCGTATAAAAATCAATAAATCGATTCCTCTTCTTCAGACTCTTATTTGAATACATAAATCATAACTTTTTCTCTCTCTCTCTCTCTCTCTCTCTCTCACACACACACACACACACACACACACACACACACACACACACACACACACACACACACACACACAGAGAGAGAGAGAGAGAGAGAGAGAGAGAGAGAGAGAGAGAGAGAGAGAGAGAGAGAGAGAGAGAGAGAGAGAGAGAGAGAGAGAGAGAGAGAGAGAGAGACGAAAGAAGAGAGAAAAGAGAAAAGAGAAAATGCATAGATAGGAACGAAAAAAAGTAACTAGCAACTGTACATTAAGTGTGTGTGTGTGTGTGTGTGTGTGTGTGTGTGTGTGTGTGTGTGTGTGTGTGTGTGTGTGAGATAAAAGACGTGAGGAGAAGGAAGGCTCGCGGATAATGAGAGGAGTTTAAGTGTGAGGAGCCGAGATGTGCTTCAAGAGGTTGCGCAGTCTTTTGAGAGGTTCACAAGTTTGGAGGGCCTGCTGAGTGGACTGTGTGTGAGCTGTGAGGGGGGGCAGGGGAGTACGAGGGCTGGAGATGGTGGAGATAGTGGGGAGGGGTGGCTGTGGGAGTGGTGGAGTTTCTATTTATCCTGTGGGCTGTGAAGGTTCAGTGCATCATGAGGCTTCTTTACTGCTTCGTTTAGGCTGAGAAGAGAGGAGGTGATGTGTGTGTGTATGTGTGTGTGTGTGTTGAGGGAAGGCAGAGGTGATGTGTGTGTTGTGTTGAGGAAGAGAGAGAGACTAGATAATAGAGTAAGAGAGATAGAGAGTGGGTTGTATTGATTTGTGTTTAAAGAGAGAGAGAGAGAGAGAGAGAGAGAGAGAGAGAGAGAGAGAGAGAGAGAGAGAGAGAGAGAGAGAGAGAGAGAGAGAGAGAGAGAGAGAGAGAGTTTAGGGAAAAGAAAGACATTATTGATGGTTGACGGTCAGCAAGAAACAATACTGATGTGTTGAAGTAAAAGAGAAACAGTCAAGAGTTATATTTAGGATTAAAAAAACAATATAAATGTGTTTCAGGATGATGAAGAGTCGGTATTGATATATTTAACGTCCCTGAGACAATCAAGAGTAAGTTTAAGGTAAGAAGGTAAGAGAGAAGCAAGATTGATGTACTTGTGGTCAGTGAAAGGATAAGAGATAGGCAATATTGATGTGTTTAACCCCTTCAATACTGGGACGCATTTTTTTCCTTAAGATTTACGTACGATTAGACCATTTCATTGACATTTGGAAGCGTCTATGAAGGTTAGAAGATTAAAGGCCAGTCTTCACTATTGTAATCACCCACATAAACTTCTGAAGCTGTACGAAATCACCAAATGATAAACAGAATGAATATGAAAACGTGTCATGGTACTGAAGGGGTTAAGGTAAGAGAAAGAGTTACTATTGATGGTTTTCGGACAAGAGACAATATTGATGCATCTGTGATAAGTGAGATACAGTATTGATGTATCTAGGTTTAGAGAGAGAGAGAGACAGTATTGAATTACACACGGATTATGAGGAGCAGTGAGGGATTAGGAGGCTGCCAGATATAGCAAGAACTAGTATTTACGTCAGACTAAGGGAGATGTAAGCAGGAAGTAAACGATATACAGAATGATGAAAATTAAACACACGAGAGAAATGTACTGGAGTTATAAGTGCCTAAGAGAATAAGAGGTAAAATAAAGAAGGATTATCTGCAAGAGGAAGATGGATTAGTAGATGAATAGAGATACAAAGGAAGATAGAAAATGAAATACACGGAATATGAGCCAATAAAAAGGTTAGAATGAGCTGAAAACACAAGAAAACAAGGAAGAAAGAATAAACAGATTAAAAAAACAAAGATATTATGAGATTTGAAGCTGCGAGGATAGTGTTTATTGAATCTGGTGAGCTGAGAGTGAGCTGAGAGTGGGCTGATGGGGCGGAGTGCTCTTAGGGGGGGTGGGGCGAGGGTGGGGGCGATGGGGTGCTGTGGGAGTGTTGGGGGTAGTGAGGGTCTGTGCCAAAGTTTAACAATTAGTGCGGAAGGTGGTGTGTGGGTCAGGCAGCGCGGGTTTCCAAGCATACCAGCCCAACATGTCTGCCTTCCTGCCTGCCTGCCTGCCTGCTTCACTATTTACCTCCTGCTGCCTGGTCTCTGCTGGGATAAACTCTCTCTCTCTCTCTCTCTCTCTCTCTCTCTCTCTCTCTCTCTCTCTCTCTCATTAGTTAACATCCCTCACTTTTATTGTTTTGTGGGTTTTTCTGTTTGCTTACTAACTCCACTTCCCTAAGGCTCTCTCTCTCTCTCTCTCTCTCTCTCTCTCTCTCTCTCTCTCCACCCATTCTTCAGTCCCCTTCTCTCTCTCCTTCACACAACTTGCTTCCCTCCCTCTCACCCTTTTCCTGCTTGACTGCGTTCCTTCTCACTTCCTTGCTTGTTGTCTTCCTGTTCTCCTTCCTCCTCTCTCTCTTATTCCTTGCTTTCCTTCTTCCTTCCTTCCTTCCTTCTCTGCTCCCTCCCTCCTTCCCTCCTTTTTCTTCCGTTTGCTTCCCTTACTTCCGCTTCACTAAGTTACATGTTCTTATTTGCTTACTTGTTGAACGCTTTCTCTCTCTCTCTCTCTCTCTCTCTCTCTCTCTCTCTCTCTCTCTCTGCTATTACTTTATTTTTCATCAAACTTTTCTTTATCTCACGTCTTGACTTATATCAATATTCTCTCTTTCCTCTCTCTCTCTCTCTCTCTCTCTCTCTCTTGCTCGCTCATGGGTTCCCAAACTCGTGGACAAATTCCCCTCTGGGTACTGGAAAGTATGTTGAGCGAGGGATGCGTGGCTGGGTTGCGTGCAGTGGTTCCAGAGTCATGCCAATATCAGTACTTTTACCAGGGAAGACTCTGTTACGAACGCTAGAGACACAAGCCCCTCCCTCACTGCGGTGCTTGGCGGGCCCTGGGTTCTGTTCGTATTGGGTGGCGGTGTCCTGAGGTTTGGTGGAAGGTTTGACATTGTTTCGGTGTTCGTGACTGGATAAACACTGCACTGGGACGCATTTTCACAGTGAGTTTGGGTATGATTAGATTTAACATACATTAGGAAAGGTTTATGGAGGTCAGAAAGTTAATGGGCAGAATCTTCACTATTTTAATCCCCCCATGAGTTTCTGAAGCTGTATGAAATTAAATAGTAAGCAGAAAAAAATATGAAAACGTGTCACGGTACTGAAGGGGTTAAATAGTGGTCTCTCCTTCACGTGGTACTGCTTACACACACACACACACACACACACACACACACACACACACACACACACACACACACACACACACACACACACACACACACACACGTTATTTTCTTATTTTCAAAGTGACTGAAAGGTTATAAAGAAAGTTGTGGTGCAGAAATAAGAAAAATGTCGATCATTAATGGATTATAATGAGCGGGAAGGACACCGGGACAACAAAGCAAAATGATCAGCCAGTTCTTTGCAGGGTATTTCATTATTCTAAACCCCTTGAGTACTATGACGCGTTTCTATTTGGTGATTTTATACAGCTTCAGAAATTTATGTGTGGGATCAAAATAGTGAAGACTGTGGCTATTTATCTTCTGACCTCCATAGACCCTTCCTAATGTCAATAAAATGGTCTAATCACACACAAATCACAAGGTAAAAATGCGTCCCAGTACTGAAGGGCTTAAAGCAGAAAGAAAAGCATGAACTTAAGATTTACAATTAAGGGATAAAAGACTGTGCAAACTATCCAGCCATCCACATAACCACATCCACCCATCCACACACCACACACACTGCCTACACTCTCCCCCATTCATCCATCCATTCGTAGCAGCAATAGATGGCGGAAATGTCTTGCACTTAATTCTTAGCATATATCTTACATTATCCTGCCATGTTAGTTCGGAGAGTGACCAATAGAGTGCAGTGTTAGTCGCTCTAATAACACCTGTCATACGCACATGGCGGAAATACAACTCTGATATTCAATGGCGGGAATGTGTCTTTGATATTAACTTCTTCACAAACAGTGTAAGTATATTCCGCTGCACTAGTTGGGAAGCTCATCAACTAAGGGCAGCGTGACCCTTCTAATAAGTCTCGTCACATGCAGATGGCGGAAACACACCTCTGATATTGAATTCTTAACATTTAGTCCCAGCGTCACCCACCGCACTAGTTGGAAAGCCACAGAGAGCAGCGCTAACAAATCTAACAGCAAATATCAAATGCAGATGGTAGAAACATATATTCAATTCTTAAGATTTAGTCCCAGCATCACCCATTGCACTAGTTGGAAAGCCATAGAGAACAGCGCTAACAATTCTAACAAATATCAAATGCAGATGGTAGAAACGCAGCTCTAATATCTAATCTTTAACATCTATATGAACATTTCTCTCTAAACTGGGTGGAAAGCTAAGCCGTTCTGTGTGGATAGCGGGAACACCTTACTAATACCTAATACTTCACATTTAATTAACTAATCTCCCACCAGGCGGCTGTGGAATTGTTCAACGACTTAGAGCTCTGGCATCTAATAATCCTTACCCGTTCAAATATCTCTTTAAGCTAATAACACCATTCATATATAAACGATGGGGATACCTGTCTGTATTCAATCATTACCATTTTAAACACTTCCTTTTAAACTATTTCAACAAGAGAGTGCTGTGTTGCTTTTTTAATAACACCTATAGTGGATACAATGCCTTAACACCGTCATATAATTTTCATCATTTACTTCAATCTTTCCTATTTAAAATGAGCTCAAAACATGGTAAAGTGAATGCAATGTTACCTTTTGAAGAACACTTAAGATACAAGGCCTTAACACCTCTATAAATTTTTAACATTTCCTTCAAACTTTCCCATTTTAAACTAGCTCAAAAAATGATAAAGTGAAAACAATGTTACCTTTTCTACTAACACTTAGTGGATACAATGCTTTAACACCTCTATGATATATACATTCTAACATATATTTTTGACTTCCCCATTTAAATTAGCTCAAACAATAATAACACGAATACAATGTCACCTTTTCTAATCACACTTACCGTAAATAAATAGCAGAAACACATGTATGCATAGCTAACATCGGAACACCTCTAAGTCTACATCCAACATCCACTGCGTAATTCCCAACAGTCAGTCCAAACACCTTCCTCTAAGTTAGGTGAAGAGGTGAGCAACAGAGGGCGGCGCTACCCATTGTAATAACACCTTTCATATGTAGATGGCGCGCACACCTGATGCTTAATTCTTGTGGCGTGAGTTTCGTGGCTTTCATCAAGGGGTCAGAGAAGTAATCACCAGGTAAAATGAGACCATCACATCACCAGGGCTGCAGTAATGGTGGCCGGGCAAACAATGGCACCACGGAGGGCACGCCACTGCTCATTCGGGGCCGCAGGGAACACACCACCACGTGTTTGGGCTCTTGGATTAGTGACTCTATTTGTATGCGAGTTGCCTGCTTGTCTTTGTGCGTCTGTCTCTGCTACTCATCTGTCTGTTTCCTCCTTTTCCTGTCTACCTTTGTGTTTCCTCCTTTACTTTCTCTAATTACTGTATACCTGTTGTGTTTTTCTCTCTAATTACTTGTTGTTTTTGTTTATTTGTCTCTTCTGCCTCACTTTCTTTTCTCCCTTCTTTCCTCCTCTCTTTTTTTCCCGTTTCCTTGCTCGCTCTCTTCCTTCCTTCGCATCTTCTCCTCTTTCTGGATTGTCCAGCTCTTATTCTCTCCTTTTTCTTTTCTTCCTTCATTCCTCCCTATCTTTCTTTTATTTCTCCCTTCTAATCTTCTTTCCTCTTTTCATATCTCTCCCTTCTTCTTTATCCATCATCCCACCTCCTTATCTTCTTTTCTTTCTTCCCTCTTCTCCATCTCCTTTATTTAATTTCTTCCTTATTATCTTTCACCCTCCTTCATATTTCTCTCTTTTCTTGGTTTATCTTTCTTCCCATCATTTCTTATCTCATTTTCTTCCTTCCTTCTTTCCTTCCAGTGTCCTTTCGTTTATCTTTTCCTTCTAATCTTTTATCTTTTCTCCTCTCCATGTTTCAATCCTTCATTTATCTTTCCTTTCCTATCTCCTCACTCCTTTTCCTCCTTTTCTTCCTTCCTTCAAACTAATCTTTCATCCTTTTTCGCTTCCTTGCTTCATTCCTTCATATCTCTCTTGTTTATCCTCTCCCCCCCCCTTTCTTCTCTCCATCTGCCCAGTGGCCTTTGGGTCCTCGACGGAATATTGGAACGAACACACACACACAATGATTTCGATGTAAATCTAACACGGACCTTTGAGACGGGCTAAATGCTGCATGAAGGGACAGAGTGACGCGGGTGGGAGGGTGTGAGGGTGTGTGGTGGTGTGTGACGGGGCTGTGTGGTGGTGTGGTGAAAGGTTCGTGGTGAAGGAGACTTATTCGTAAACTTGGCAACGGTAAGATGAAGAATGGAGACAGTGGTGAGAGATTGGTATCGCTGACAATTAATAACTCTCTCTCTCTCTCTCTCTCTCTCTCTCTCTCTCTCTCTCTCTTTTACTTTTCCTTCACTTTTATCACCGTTTTCACACATCACTTCGCTACCCTCTCTCTCTCTCTCTCTCTCTCTCTCTCTCTCTCTCTCTCTCTCTCTCTCTCTCTCTCTCTCTCTCTCTCTCTCTCTCTCTCTCTCTCTCTCTCTCTCTCTCTCTGCCAGCCATACCTCATCTTGGGTCTAATGACTTGTCACAACTAATGAAGAAAGATCAGCCTATTAAGTGTGAGCTAGGTCGGTAGCATATTAATGTGTGTGTGTGTGTGTGTGTGTGTGTGTGTGTGTGTGTGTGTGTGTGTGTGTGTCTCTCTCTCTCTCTCTCTCTCTCTCTCTCTCTCTCTCTCTCTCTCTCTCTCTCTCTCTCTCTCTCTCTCTCTCTCTCTCTCTCTCTCTCTCTCTCTCTCTCTCTCTCTATACGTAACTATATGATTAGGCAATGTAGTTAATTGTATATTCATTTCATTCTCTCTCTCTCTCTCTCTCTCTCTCTCTCTCTCTCTCTCTCTCTCTCTCTCTCTCTCTCTCTCTCTCTCTCTCTCTCTCCTTCTTGCTCCTCTTGTTCTACTACTACTATTACTACTACAACAACAACAACAACAACAACTACTACTACTACTACTACTACTACTACTACTACTACGACCACCACTAATAGCACCACCACCCGCCAAACCCCCACCACACTCATGCATCACATCACCACACCACTCCCATCATTATCACTCACTCTCAATACTTTTCCTATCGTCATCAATACTACAGACATCCTCTCGCCAATAGATATCGACCACCTATCGCCATCTATCGCCCGCGTCACACTCCAACTCACGAGAACTGGTGAGATAATGTAGAGAGTCACATTAAAACACGATGAAATGTATCTTCCTAATATTCAGTCTATATATTAGTGAGTTTTAGCTGGTTTCTGGTGGTGAGGGGGATGAAGGAGGGTCAGAGGGAGGGAGGAAGGGGTGGAGGAAGAAGAGATAAGAGGCAAGTGAGGGAAAGAGGCATGGAGGAAGTGTGAGTATTGGAGGAAAGAGAAAAGTGGAGAAGAATGTGAGTTTGTAACTTGAGAGAGAGAGAGAGAGAGAGAGAGAGAGAGAGAGAGAGAGAGAGAGAGAGAGAGAGAGAGAGAGAGAGAGAGAGAGAGAGAGAGAGAGAGAGAGAGAGAGAGAGAGAATAAGAAAGAAAGAAAGAAAAGGAAGGAAAAAGAAAGAAAAAACGAACGAGAGAGAGAGAGAGAGAGAGAGAGAGAGAGAGAGAGAGAGAGTGTGAGACAATATCCAGGTACTACAAAAATCGGAAAATTAGATTAATTACGCCACTCTCCCCTCTCCCCTATCCCTCTCCCTTTCCTCTCACCCTTTCTTGCGTCCCTCTCTGCAGAATAATTACAAAATTGAGGAATTTCACATTAAAGACAGGTTACCGAGAGAGAGAGAGAGAGAGAGAGAGAGAGAGAGAGAGAGAGAGAGAGAGAGAGAGAGAGAGAGTGTACTGTGTATATTTATCTGCCTTACATGAACCAAATAGCTTCCAGGAAACTGAAGTCTATCAATAATGAGATATTTTCCGTAGTCTTTTGAAGGGAGGAGGAGGAGGAGGAGGAGGAGGAGGAGGAGGAGGAGGAGGAGGAGGAGGAGGAGGAGGAGGAGGAGGAGGAGGAGGAGGAGGAGGAGGAGGAGGAGAACATGATTATGGTAATGTTAAAGAGGACGAGGAAAACAAAGACGACGAGACGAAAAAAAGAAAAATAGAAGAAGAAGAAGAAGAAGAAGAAGAAGAAAAAAAAAAAAAAAAA